>NW_026946414.1:292557-297079 GCF_033847375.1 Trichoderma aggressivum f. europaeum | reverse complement strand
TTATTATTATTATTATTATTATTATTATTATTATTATTATTATTATTATTATTATTATTATTATTATTAAAGTACTTTTATAAATTAAGTTAAATAAAATTAAAAGCTAAAATTAAAATAAATATATATTTTAGTAAAGGCTATTTTAAAAAATATAATATTAAAAATTAATTAAGAAAATAATTAAGTTAGTAAAATAATAATTTTCTAAATATTAAAGTAAATTTACTTTAAAAAGTAATAAATTATTATTATATTAAAAAGGAAAAAAGTAAAATTAAGCTTAATATACTAAAAAAGTTAAAAAAAAACCCCCTTAATATTAAAAATTCAAGTATATAAGCTACCTTAAGTAATTTAAAATAAAAGTAAATAATTTCCTAAAAATTAAAAAAAACTATTTATAAAAGTAAGTATAATATTTAATTACTTTAGTAAGCCCTTAGCGTAAATATAAATATATTTTAAACTAAGAAGGAAACGTGTATCTTCGAAGGGCAATGGAGAGCTATTACGCGGAATACAAAGACAACCGTCATCTAACCATTTTAGTAGCTGCAAAAGACCTAGCTCTCAGTTATGAGATCCTAGGCTTCGAGAATGAGAAGCGACGGACATTGATAGGCTTATTCAGTGGAATAGGGGAGTATGTCTAACTCGGAGAAGACTGTTTGAAACGCCTTGCTGGATAATCTGATTGCGACGTGCTAGCACGTTTCTTTAACTGGGGCGGTGATAAGATACAAATTACAGAAGCTATTGTTGTAGCAGAGGCTTTAAACTCAGAATCTAATATCATGAAGCTCCTAATTGACTGACGAAGCAATAAGTTACCAGTAACAACAAGGGCAATTATAAATGCAGCTGCAAATGTGCAATATGGCTCAGGGATTTGCGGGCTAATACTTGGCGGCGAAGTTGAAATCACATGTACACGATATGTAATAACAACAGCATGCCAAAATCGATCCAACGGCGACGGAGCCCTAACAGAGATACTTTCGCAACGAGGTCATAGATTGGCATTTTCATGAAGTACACAGAGGTTATTTGCTCCATGCAGATATGGGATTGGGGAATTTGGTGGGATGATGCTTTCAATGTTATTTTGGAGAATGAAAAGAAAGGGGTTAAGATAAGAGGAACAGTTTTTTATCACGATGCCGATCTGTAGATAAACAATTTACAATTATATTAATTATAAAAGTTATATTCATTATTAGCGTCATGCAGTTAATTTTATCCCATTTAGCTATCGGTTCTAAACACACTACTCATTAATCTTCTTCCTCTTTGAGCAAAGGGGGAAGAATCGGCAAACTTCAAGTGATTACCGCTGCTGCTGTTATTCCCTTCAGTTCACTCGGTGTTATTCTTCTTGTTTACCCAGGGCTATTACATTGTCAAGTCTTATCAACACCTGCCCGACACACTCTTGATGCTCGTTTAGATCTACTGCGCTGACCCCTAGATCGTTCCGATATTCTCCTACTTTAGAAGACAAACCTTTGGAATCGCTGTATCTAAGTCCCGCAATTTTTTGTTGGCAGTCGGAAACCTCAGGAATAATGTCCCATGGCAGCCGATGGGAAGATAGACTCACGCTGAAATGGTATGTAACTGGCTGTATTTACGAAGTACCGAAACAAGATGCTTGTGAGATGTTGTCCTCCGGAATGTTGACGGAGAGAACAATCCGCACGCTTTCCCCTGAGCTTTACTATGCGTGCCTCTTACTGTATCAAACATTTTCAACAGGCTAGGTAGTAGCTTAGTGATAAATATCAAGTACGTGCAACATTGCAGTACCATTTCCTTGAAGGACTGGATGCACTGAGCCTGATGAGGGGATGGTTTGAAGTTGTCAACGTTGTCAACACCATGCGACTAATTATAAAGGAAGGTCGTAGGTAAAACCTCCCGCCTGTGGCCGAAACCTGCTGATTTTATTTGGCGCAGAAGCAAGCAAGCTTGATGCTGACTGGATTTTGGATGATGCTCGTGACCTTATCATTTCAGACCTCTCCCACAACGAATGTTGATCCTGTCAAATCTACATGTACTTTTTTCACTACAACTTCCGCTCCGACGGAGAGCAAAGTACGCCTTACCTTCCGAGATTGGCTACCTCTTTGGCTACATAACTCTCCAGAAACTGCCCCAAAATGAGCTGCGTGGGTGGAAACTCTTCAAGATCATGAGGGAATAGGGGCTTAATGGTTTCTATTGCATATCCCCGGATAATCCAAAGGCTTCAATCTCCGGATTCGTGCATACGGCTCCTCAGCTCTGGCTCCCCCAAGCCGGATATATCCCCAGGGGCTTAGAAACCATGGCAAGAGGGCGCTATATGTTTCTTCTCACATCGTTTAACTCATGTGGCACCCAGCTCATGCGAAAACACGTTGAGCATTCGGCCTACCAACAGAGATAGCTGCGGACGTATCCCCAAAGGTCACTCTGACGGCTTTAAGTCAGAAACCTCTTCACATGACTCTATAATTATCGTATTTGGAAGCAATGATGAAAACCATTCATGAAAGGAACATGCTTCTGAATGGATGTTTACAGCAGCTTATGGGTCATAATTGTGAAGCCTTGTCTATGGATATCTCGTTTAATTCGACCCTTGCAGTTTACGCCTCTTTTAGGGGGTTCTACATCTAAGACTTTAAACACAGTTACCTGCAAAGAGAGTCTTGCATATAGCAGGAGCACCTATTCTGCTACTGTTTTGCATGGGTCGAGATGTGTAACGGTGTTTCTGTTTGGTAGTTCTATACGGATCGATACGGGTCGTTGTACACGCCAATTCAAGGCCATCACTGAACCCGTGGTTTCCTCTATGGCATTCCCCTCCGATAAGAGTTAAATGACCTTTTCTAGGACTCTTATTGATGATGGCATGTGAACCTGAGCTGCATATACAACTCGCAAAAAAGAATTCAAAGGCCACGCTCTTCCTTCCCAGCGGCTTATTCGCACGAACTCGCACGTACCGCATCAGCTTCCGATGACCACACAATTCGCATCCAACATGTTAATGATGGGGACATTTGGGAGGGATGTAGGACCAGTTCCAAGTGCCTTATGCCCAAAGGCGACAAAGTCATCTTGTTGCTTCCTCACCCGAGGGGACGTTTATACTGCTCCAGACTCGATCTAAGAAGGCAACTCTCATCCAACTAGTTTGCTAGTACCAGTGAGTACCTTTTTGAGCTTTGAATCTATAAAATTCCTAGCCTCGATAGACTAGATAACGAGCATTTCCCATTTCTCACAAACCTCGTCGCTTGATGCGTGGCAGGCGACGACTTGTCGCATTCATGTTTGGTAAGTATCGTCTCGGGCCTTTGGATCGTGTATGGCGTTGTCAAACGTCAAGTTATCTCCTCGTCTCCAGACTCCGCTCTCATATCAACAATGCCGGACGATGGGATGATTTGCATACATGTATATGAGCTAGAAACTGGTAAGTAACTGCATTCTCTAAGAGCAGGCTATGATGACGAATTGGTTCACTTAGAATTTTTAACCGATGTGCTTTCGCCTCATAGCATTGTGCGGTTCATATTCAGTCTGTTGTCACTAGTGACAGTATATTTGGGCTGGGTGTAGTGTACTGATCTTCCTCTCGTTATGCCGATGACTTCTTGACAACATGAAGCCTTTTCACCCGCCGCGACAGCTGTATGTGACAGTGTACAACCTGGCGTATAGGGAGGATGGCTAGTGTGAGGGCTTATTCTTGGATTGAATTGTCGTTGCCTAATCTTTGTTTCCGACCAGCTTCGACTGACTACTAATGTCGTCTTGGTTGATACCTGGGCAATTAAAGATGATACATCCACCGCCAAAGTCGTCCATCGCCTGGAATATGGCTCTGGTGTAAAAGGATAGTACTTTCAAGGTTGTTTAAGCTGTCAGGCGATTACAAACCTATGACTACAGATAGGACAAGATCTGTTAAAGGCTTTGTTTTTTGGAGTATAGAACGCTACGTACATAGGTACTTTTATTAGCTACCTTATCTTAATGATGAGTTGTCTTGGTAACATTACTCAATATATTGCGTATATTGCATGAGATCCTTGTCAGAAATCTTGCCCATGAGATCAAGATACTAGACTCTCTGCCCTAATAACATGGCAATGTCAGTAACACGTCACGCCCAAGGTAGGCGAATTAATGTAATCAAATGACCCAAAGTGAAATCTTGAAGGATGATGACTGCTTTTCGCTGCCGAGAGCGGGTCGGACCATTTCTGTCAATTGAAATGCTCTTGTCTGCCTCTCTTTGCTGTGGGTTCAGGAGGATATTTAGTCAACTGCGGGTATATATGTAGACAATCCCGTCTTTACCATAGGGAGTCTAAATAATGAATTGTAACTCTTTCTTGCTGATAGTAAAGTCATACGTCTAATTTATTAATTTATTTTTATATCTTCAGCATCTCTCATTAGGGGGGGGGGGGGGGGGGGGGGGGGGGGGGGGGGGGGGGGGGGGGGGGGGGGGGGGGGG